>NC_056733.1:248190406-248210406 GCF_019279795.1 Protopterus annectens | reverse complement strand
GTTGAAGTCAATCATTTTGTCCTTGTACTGCGGTATCATTCTGGACAATGGCAGAATGCTACTCAGGGCTAGGGTCATACCTGCCTGGGCTACAAGATCAGAGAGCTCTTCCATGTCTCTTTTCATGTAGTCCAAGCAGGTACATCTCAGGTCATTCACACCAACATGGACAATGACAGTCATATTTGTACTTGGTGTGGAGTGACCTGAGTGCGTGGGTTATGTGGCGGATCTTGTCACCCGACAGGCAGCTGGCAGTAACCTTCTCCTTGTCTAGCCTGGTGAGTGGGACATCACTATGCCTGACTATAGAGTCACCTATGACTAATGTGTTGGGTACGTTGTTTTGCCTTATTGGCTGTGGTTGAGTGGCACACTGAGTCTGTGGGATATGTGTCATTTGGGTTGTGTTGGGAGATGGAGGTTGCTTGCGTTTCTGCTTTGGAGGTCTCTGTTGCTTAGACAGATTATTATTGAGAGCCTCCGCAAATGTTTTTGTGTTATTGTGTGTGGATTTTGGTGACGCAGAAATCCTTCAAAATTGCTGCTAGCTCATTCTGTTGCCTTTCCTTGCTCTATTTTTATTAGGAGGCAGCTTTCAACTTCACCTATATGCGTGGCATACTTCAGACATTTGCTCAAGGTTACAGTGCAGAATTTAAAGAGATTCTATGAATGCAGTCTGCTCCATAGGTTCGTAGAGTAATATTAGGCTAACTGCTCTTGAGAGCCATTTGAAGCCTAACCAATTACCCCTGAAGCCTAGCCAATTGCCCCATCACCTCATTGAATAGAGCAGGCTGTTCATTTTAAAGAAGAAATGGCATAAGAATCTGGGTCTATATTAAAAGATTGAAATTTAATTTGAACGGACGCCTTTTAGTTGAACTGTCTTGAGCGAAATCACTTTTGAGCGAACGTCAGAAATGTCGAAACAGCCCTCCCTGAACCCTGTTTGCACAGCAATGCACCGTGTACGTTATGCTAAAACCACAAGGCAATGCATCGTCTACATTAAGTTAAAAACACAAATGCACCTAATATCCATAAAAACACAAGTGTTAAGTCACGTACAGGTGAACCATGTATATAGCTTAGTTAGTACTGTATACGATAGTGGCTGACAGTTATGTAAACAATGTAAAGAACTACAGAACGTAATAATTTAACCTGATTAACCACATCTGACAGTGATTAGCAACCGTTAATTGGCATGTACACTGCTTTATATTACGTGCAGACTAGGAGCCTGAATCTGTGGAGAGCGTACAGTCTGCTGCTGTAGGAAGCAATGACTGAAGCAGGCAATAACAGCCTAGAATTGATAGGTCACTTGGCTGAACCACCCACTAATTGGCCCGGAATGATAGGTAACCTGTATGGGAAAGTACAGTTACAGAAACGTAGAGACATGCTAAACGTAGATGGCTATCTGTACAACCAGGCAGTGGAGGACAGGAGGTACTGGTGTTGCCGCCTGAAAATGTCTGCAACCTGTAGAGGTAGGACGATAACACGATGTGTGAATAATGAAGAGCAACTCCTGAAATCAGCGGCTCATAACCATGCGTCTGACCCCTGTGAAGTAGACAGATATACAGCTTGCAGATCACTGAGGGACAGAGCAACTACATTAAAAGATACCCCTGCACTAGTAGTGGATGATGTGTTAGGCAAAACACCAGTGGAGAGTACCACCTCACTACCTAGCAGAAGATCGATGCTGCAGCAGATTAATAGAGCTAGGCATGCACACATCCGTAAGACAGTATGGGAGAACACTCTCAGTCAGGTGTGCATGAGTAGTTGTGAGTTAAAAGATGGCCAGTTCATACAGACACGCAAAGTTGAGTTGCACACCAACCTACATGTCATTGTGTTTTCCACTAAAGAGAACCTGATAGATCTATGTGCATCCCCTATGTGGTTTATGGACAGTGTACACCTAACAAAAGGGAGGCTGTGTAGGCAACTGTACACTATTCATGGACTGCTGCATTATGGTAATAAAAGGAAGTCCCTGCCCTTAGTCTATTGCTTGATGAGCAAAAAGTCATTCAAGGCATATAGCTTCCTCTAGGAATGTACGTTCCAGTTGATCAGTATGTTCGAGCTGCACTGCCAAGTTAAGTAACTATTGTGTGATTTCGAAAATGCTGCTGTCAAAAGCATTACTGCCAATTTCACAGATGTCACTTGTAAAGGATGCCTCTTTCATTTCTCCCAGAATGTTTGGCATAAGGTGCAAGCCTGACAGTTGCCTACATAGTATGGCAGAAATTCACATTTCCAGCTGTCCGTAAAGATGTTGGTAGCTTTAGCATTCTTACCAGAGACTGACGTTCTGCCTGCATATTCAGAACTGGTTAAGGGTTTCCCTTCAGAGGGAAAGGAGTTACTGCAGTACTTCTCAGTACTTCTCAGACACCTATCTACTTGGCCGTCCATGCAAGCAGTACCCACGTACGTCTGCCACTGCAACGTTTCCACCCACATTTCCTATCAGCTTCTGGAACATCTGCTTGAATGACCTATGCCTACCGAGAACTCAGAACTACGTCGAGGGCTGGCATAGGAGGATACATAGTCTTCTTGGTAGGAGGATTTCTGACATACCTACTGTTGTGTCCATTTTGTTGAGGGAGTAAAACCGTGTCAATGAACTATGCCTACAGCTTTCGATAGGCTATCCAGCAACCCCAAAGAAGAGGAAGACTATTGTCAGGCAATGCCGTTTGGAGAATATATTGCAGAATAAGGGACAGTATGACACCCAGTCACTACTGAAAGCAATTGCTCTTGCTTTGAAGGTGTGATGCAGTCATGCTACGTGTGTCGGAACTGTATTGTATGCTGCACATGTTCGTAGCAGTCTGTCTTTGGCATGCAACTCGTAATGGTGTTATTTATTGCCTTGCGTTTACCATTTGTCTAATGTACATGGCTGTGCAATGTGGTTTTTGTCCCAGTATGTTTGACTCATCAGTGGTCACTGCAGGTTGATTTACATATGTGTGTTTGCACAGGTTGTTGATTCCTTTGCTTTGGTATCAAAGGTGTGATTAAAGTGTACAGAAATGTTATAACTGTGGTGCCATTCTATTATTACTTGCAACACTATCTTTCTATTATTACTTGCAACACAATGTTTATGTTTTACTTGCCGTGCACATTTTGATTTATTACATTACCGTGTGCTGACATCCGCAGTATATCTATGTTTTACTTGCCATGGTTTGATGTCTGGTTTGCTTTCTGACATTAGTGTGTGCTGATATCTGCAGTATATTCATGTTTTTCTTGCCATGCTTAAAGACTGTGATACACAGCTTACGCAGCTTACTGGGTGTTGGCCGACTAAAACAGTTCGTGCAGGGTTGCTTCGACATTTCTGACGTTCGTTCAAAAGTGATTTCGCTCAAGACAGTTCAACTAAAAGGCGTTCGTTCAAATTGAATTTTGATCTTATAATATAGACCTTAAGAATCTTTGGAGTGCCAGAGATTAGAAGGGAGTGATATGGTGAACTTCCTTACAAAACAGTTGCCTAAAATATTAAAGTTAAAAGGAGGGCTTCCATTTAGTAATGAAAAAATGCATAGCTTTATTGGGAAATCTTCACCTTACAAGCCTAATACACCATCAAGTTCTATACATGTGAAACTGCTGTCCTACCTGGACAAAAAGATGGCATTTAACTCCATGACCAAACTCCCCAATTCAAGTTAGTAAAGGTGTCCCGAGGCTTGATAATAACTGTCACCAAAACACTTGAGAAGAGCATGTTGGCCATTGGTGAAATTACTAAAGTATCATTATATCAAAGCTCATATATTGCATCCATCAAGAATAAAACTGTTTCTTCATCTCAAACAGATGCCCTACGCAGCTCATCTAAAAAAACTCCAGCTTTACTTTGTTGCATATCGCCTACTTAGAGGCGATCTCTGCCTAACATACAAAGCTATGTCAAACCCAGAGCTGTTGGACATGCTCCACTTAAAAAAATCCCAATCCCTCCAAGCTACACACTCTAGGGACCTAAACCTTGTCACCACAATAAACAGAACATGCTGGAGGGATATATTCCTGTCCCAGAGACTTCCCATACTCTGGAACAAACTACCTGTCTATATCAAACAAAGCTCCTCATTAGCACTCTTCAAGAAAAATCTTGATGATTGTATGGGAGATAGGAAATTCACCCTGGGGATCACGGCTATGTCTCTGCTTGACAGGGGCACAGGAAAATAATTTTATTGGGTGGCAAAAGCCAGGGTACCGTTTGGCTAGGCTTCTATAGGCCCTAGGGCCAATAGCCTAGTACCTACCTATGAACCTATAAGAATTTGCAATATTTCAGAAAAATCTGTTTTTACTTGTGTAGAATAACTTCATTCCAGGGGGTGGAAACATGGACTGGATAACACTGCAATGGCCTTACGGAAAAAAAAAATATATATATATATATATATATATGGAAACACTTTATAACCTCGAATTACTGAAATGTCGAATTTCAGTATCTCGAGACTATAAAGCCGAATGTTAAAAATAGCGAAAGCTCATAATCGCGAACTCGAATATATGTCGAATTAGCGGTTATGACCTTACGCTGCATAATGTCTGGGATTGTGTTTTGATGGTGCACGGTGCAGTGTGTGGATGTAGGTGTTATGTCAGGTAAGTGTTTTCTAATGGTTTTGAGTGGGAGTTAGAGTGTGTGTGAGTGTGCTGATGGGGTCGGAGAATGTGCGTGTGTGAGTTGGCTTTTGTTTTGTGTTTGTGCTATCTCGGAGTTAGTATATATAAGTAGGGGGGGTGCAGGGGGGCTTGCCCCCTGCTTATGTGTGTATGAGTTGTGTATGTGTGTAGTTTTGTTTAAGTTGTGATGTGGGTGTTGTGGTGTATGTGTGGTATAGTGTGTGCGGTTTTTCAGTGTTGTGAATTTCGTGTTTTTTCTGTGTCTGTGTTTTGTGGATTCGGTTTTATAGTCTCGAGATACTAAAATTCGATAATTGAGTATTTCAAGGTTATAAAGTGAATCCCTTTATATATATATATATATATATATATATATATATCCAGAAAATGCACAAGAAAAGTAACAATTCAACAGCAGCCCAGTGTTGTAAAACAAATATTGTAAAAAACAATGACATCCATGACCACTCTGCGAGGAAATGGACAACTTTAATCAAGATAAAAATATATACGTTTGAAGGTAAGCACTTTCACAACACAATGTTGCTTCTTCAGACCATTCAAAGATACATCGAAAACACAGTCTTAAATAGTAAAACAATTAACAAAATATCCAATGAAAAACAAAAAACGATTAAGACATCAATTAAAAATCAACTGTGCATAACTGATGAAGCAAAACTTCCTAACCAATTATAAAATAGTACAAGGACTTATCCTATCAAAACGGTTGCAAAAAACCTGACATCCTATCGAAATTCAATAAAATCTGTATTATAATTGATAGAAACTGCCACTAATGAAATGAACAACCAATAAGAAAAGGCTTAACCTTCTAAACAACATTCACTCAATAGAGCCATATACTTAATGTGAAGTACAAAAGGAGTTTTCACATTCTAACAAAAATTCACTATTGTAATAAAGTGTGCATGTCGCATTACATATGGCAGTTTCACATCGCAGAATTAAAAATGTAAAAGTTACACTTCACAAAGTTAAAAATAAACCAGTTTGCCAAAAATCTCTAACAGTCTGTTCCTTAGTGCAGTGCTCATCCAATATTAAATATAAATCTCCACGAACAACTGAAACCTTATAAAAAACTTTATAAAAATAATTGTGAGTAACTTGCAAATAATAACATTATGCCAATGGCAATGTGAACAGTGGCAATGAATGAAAATCAAGACTATCCAAAAATAGCCAATCAAAAGCTTCTTCAGTGATTGGTTGAAATCTAAAACCAAGTCAAAGAACGTCAGACCAGAAGACCACTTCCCAAACTAAAGAATAATCAAAAACAACAAATAAGAATGTGGTTGGAACCACATTCTTATTTGTTGCTTTTGATTGGTTGAAATCTACTGCAATATGCTGCTATTAGTTGGGAACTCCACTCACCCTTCCATTAGATCAGAGTAGACTAGACCAATGAAGTCTGGCCTACACAAAGTCAGCCTATCGGCTCAAAAACTAAAAGTTGATCCATCTAACTAACTACTTCTGGACCTCTGAAAATACATATAAACCAGTGTTGAATAACTCCACATGGAGTCAAAAAGCATACACTTTAAAATTATATAACAAACAACAAAAACCTTATAAAAATTTTTCTAAAATGAATTATGAATGACTCACAAGCCAAGTTCTGATCCCTCTGTCTTTCTTCTGGAAAATAGAAGAGAGAACCCTCTCCTGGGAGTGTAGAGAGAATAAACTCCTCTTGGAATAAGGAGGAGAAGTTGAATTATTCTTCCCAGTTGCCTGCCCCTTAAAGATATAACTTTGACACATAAGATATTATTTATTTAATTAATTTCATTCATTTATTTATTTAACATTTGTTTACTGGGAAGTCCGACTGGGTCAGGAGCCCATTTTCAGCAGAGACCCAGGGAGAAAAGCTCCAAATGTTACATGAAATTTAAGACATTATACATGAAAAAGACAACAGCAAGTATTAAACCACACATTAAATAGGTAATGAATACTAAATAAGTAGAGAGAGGTAGATACAATAATAAAACACGTACCAGATAGGCAATACTAAATAAAAGTAATATGGTAACTTTTTTTTTTTAAATCAGGTAGGATTAAGGTAAAGAGTGATGGTCAGGCAGAGGGTCAGAATATTACAAGCAAGCATATGCTTAGAAGAATTGTGGAGTAGGATGGGAGTAGTTAAGGGTGTAGAAATACATAAAGTTTCTTAGTTCAATATGGTAATGGTTAGTGGATGAAATTCATGACAATAGTTCCTCTATCTCAATCTCAAAGAGAGTCTCATTTGTATGCACTCTGTACTTCAACTGGTAAGTAAAGTAGGCAGATGATGTCCTAAGAAAGTACTTCTTAGTGTGTCTGTACCTAGTAAATCACCTGTGGCTATTCCTCCTGTCTTGATGGCTCTGAATGATGCTTTTCTGGTGCTTG
The DNA here is from genome assembly GCF_019279795.1 of Protopterus annectens. NCBI lineage: Eukaryota > Metazoa > Chordata > Ceratodontiformes > Protopteridae > Protopterus > Protopterus annectens. The sequence continues at coordinate 248,203,266 of NC_056733.1, read as the reverse complement.
TAAGGAACTGTTGGCATCCACCTACTCTTAAGAAACCTGCAAAGTCCTTTTAGGGTTTAAGAATCCCATACCTTCCTCTATAAGATCCCTGCAGTGACTCAAGCAGTGGAGTCTATGGATCTGGAAAAGGGGTCTAAATTTGTTCCTGACACCAATAGTCTTTCAAAAGAAAGACTGCTAGGCCAGTTTGGAAAAAAAGGCATCTACATTGCCTCTTTGGCTTTCAGGTCTGTGACAGACACATATAACCAAACATCAAATTGCTCTCATTCTCAGTCTAGTCAAGAATAAGACTGTGGAGAGGTGCCTGATGTGGACCTGCAAAAAAAAAATTGCTAAAACTGTCTCAGACTGATAGATGTAAAAATGGTCCCTTATATGTTATTATGCTGTATGTACAGCATCAAGGACAGAATCTGTGAATTCAGTTATCAGAAGGCATGCTTGTCTGAGGCTACAGCCTCTGCCCGAAAGTTTCAAAGTGCAAATCCTAAACACACTACTGGACAAAGAGCTTCTCTTTGGGAACTTCACTAGAAAAGTGGGAAAATAGGAAGACTATGTAGAGTATGAAATGGCTCTGCTGAGGTATGATATTATCACAGGCAAGGGAAAAGTAGTATGGCAAAAGGGAAAAAATGGCAAAATATAAAAAAATGGCAGGAAGAATACATAGGAAAGCCTTGGGGGACCACAAGGGTCTTCCACCACTTGGGCTCTGCCATGACTATGTGAGTCTTATGCTCATTCCTTTACCCAAATCCTTACCTCAGCTCCACTCCTCATCCAAGTTGTAAAGATAATGTGAAGAATAACCCATTGTCTTTAAAACTGGGTGGTCATTACAAAAGGGTAACCCAATGCTTACAAAAGTGAGGGATCATTATAGAAGACAAATGATGTTCAAAATAATTTTCCAATGTTAGCAAAGTATATTTTATAAAAAAAAACAGAACTGACAGGTATCCCACCTGTGCCAAAAGACCGAGTGAATTTGTTTTCCAGGAACTTGTATTCCTAGGGTAATAGAACTTGTTCCCAGAGAGGAACAGAAAATGATTTTTCTCAGTGTTATTTCTAGTGTCCAAAAAGAAGTACCATGGACCATTCAAAACTCAATACATATCTCAAAATTACCAAATTCAGATTGTGTGGATCATAGGCCCTACTACATCTCCCATTTCATCAAGCCACGACAGTCACTTTGGATATCAAGCTTATCTGTCTTCAAATTTCCATTCACAATGGCAATCAAGTGCTTCCTCAGTTTTGATGCAGGGAATTCCCATTGCCAAATTACCTCCCTGCCCTTTGGATTGCTTGCTGAACCCAGAATTTCATAAAGTACCTAGCTTCAGTAATAGCTTACTCCTGACCAAAGGACATTTATATCTTCTATCTGGAAATTTGCTTCATGCAGGCAGTGTTACAAGGAGATTGTGCATAAAACTTCTCCATTTTGCTATGGATTGCTTCTGAAGTTTTGGATTTTCTTTCAACATTTTCATGTCAGCCTTTGCCCTTTCCAAGGGCAATATTCTATGGGGCAATCCTGGACTCCAGTTGCCTAAAGGCCTCCCTCCCCCAAGAGAAGATGGAAAATTTAACACTCTCCTTCCTATCAATGGCACAAGAGAAAGATTCAGCCAGAGAAATTCTCAAGGCATTGAGGTACATGGCTTTCATTATCATGATATTACCACTGGTGAATGTGCATAAGGGAATGCCCAGTGATGTCTGAGATCCATTTGGAACCAATACTCGGTTCCTGGAAGTGATTTGATTTTTATCATACCCTCCATATCTCAAGAAGAGGAGTGGTTGCTCACCCTGAACAGAACCTAAAGTTTGTTTTATCCAGGTACTCTTAATTAGTCCATAACTGGTGGTTCAGACCTGGCTTGGAGGTTATACTTTCAGAATCTCAAAGTACAAGGCCTTTATAATGCAGCACAAAGAAAGAAGTACATAAACATGAAAGTGATAAAGGCCTTGTTACAAGCACTCAAGCCTTCAGACCAGTCTGAAAAAAGCATCCTGCTGGTGATAATGGCCATTGCTACAGTGATATATATCAGTAAGAAAACAAATAAAGAAATGTTCCAATAAATTCAAAACTCCAAAAGCCAGGCAAATAATCCAGAACAGCTCCGAAAAAAGACTCTCACTCTCCAAAGATATTTTTTAAGCGCTTTCATCCACTTTTATTTACGTGAACTTCCTCAGAAACAATGAATGTAAAAAAACTGTTGTTTAAATACAATTTCCACAGGAAATGATGTCATTTAATTAAAAATGAATGAATGAATCTCATTCACTATTCTTTTGTAATAAAACACATTACATGTCACTCGTTTTCTATTGAGTATTTATTCATTTATTTATATACATTTGTACATAAATTTATCAATTTAGAGTTTATAAAATTGGACATATACATATACATATACAGACAATCTTTTCACAAAAAGATGAGATAAAATATATATATAAAAAAAACAAAAAAGGAATACATAGAGTTTCATAAAAAAGAGATCAGTTTACATAGAAAGCAGTTAGCAGGTTACTGTTTGCCATAGAGATTGTTTTACTCAATAGAAAACGAGTGACATGTAATGTGTTTTATTACAAAAGAATAGTGAATGAGATTCATTCATTCATTTTTAATTAAATGACATCATTTCCTGTGGAAATTGTATTTAAACAACAGTTTTTTTACATTCATTGTTTCTGAGGAAGTTCACGTAAATAAAAGTGGATGAAAGCGCTTAAAAAATATCTTTGGAGAGTGAGAGTCTTTTTTCAGAGCTGTTCTGGATTATTTGCCTGGCTTTTGGAGTTTTGAATATATCAGTAAGAAAGTAGGAAGGGAGACTTCCAAGATGGCTTCACACAACAGCAGGTTGATTACAGCTCTCTGGGTGTGAAATATGCAGTTGAGAAAAGCCAGTTTTGAATACCAAACAGGTTAAAATTCAGTTACTGGCTAGTAATTACAATGCTTGGATGCTGTCAAAGAAGAAATTTGGAGAAAGCAACAGAAAATCAACAAGAAAATTAAAAGAGAAAACTTAAGCTGGAAATAATTTTGCAGATTTCTAGCAAAAAGCAATTCAAGTTTCAGCTTTGGTACTGGAGATGGCTTTTAGTAATTTAGAGAAAAATAAATCAAATGATCTCAGATATCTTTAAATAAGTGAAACATTGAAGAAATACATACAGTTAAATAATAAACATCTGAAAAAATAGAAGAAGCTTAAAACAAGCTATTCTAATGAACTAAAACTGCAAAAATCAGAAGGTGACATGAAGGAAAGGCTGGCTGAGAATGAAATCTCTCAAGAAGGCTGTTTAAAATAATGGTAAAGGTAGAAGACAGGACATACAGAGAGAACCTGAGATTTTCCTGCTGTACCAGAGAAACTGGAAGGAAGACTGTATTGATTTTATGAAGGTACAAATTTGCAACAGAGCTGGTGTTACATAGCAGGATTTGTTCATTGAAAGGGCACAGTGTGTGTACCAACCAAACAAAATGAAAAATAAAAAAAACACTAAGCAAAACATATGCAGTACTCAGAGAACGTCGCCACTCTATTAAATTAAAACCTTTTATTATTTTTATTATTGTGCTTTTGTTCTTCTCACATCAAGAACTTCTCCAGAATAAATGAAATAACCAACTTCATTAATTTAAATACATATTCCATCAATTACATCACAAGTAAAATAACAAATCACAATCTTTACTTAATAAAACTGACATGAAACATCTTATTACAGAACCAAAATGACTATATTGAAGCACCATACTAGTAGGGCAAACAATAAAACCCTAAAAATACATATATGTGTGCCAGTAAGTTAAATACTGTCATGTTTTAACAAGCTTTTAATCGATATACAATCATTGATACCTGGGAAGTAAATGAATGTGTATCTATTTCTAGTATACTCAAACTTCGTTCTTATATCGTATGATTTTTTTAACTTCAGTCATTATGGATTGGTTAACTTGTATATATTCATCAGGTTTTAGATGGTCTTAGGTGATAGTGTTGTTTTAAATACTGGTGTTTTAGCTAATTAGTTAATTGGTTTCATGATCATATGATTTCGGAGGGGTATTTAAATGTTTAATGTGCTGTTGTTTATTAGTTTTTTTTGGAAGTCTGTGGTTATACTCCGATGAAAGTGCTAAAAACTTATTCATTAAACATCGTGTTTGGTATCCTGGTGTGGTGGTCCTTCTCCTTGTGGTTTTTGTTTGGTTCACAGTTTGTGGATATGTCTATCGCTATACCTGGGAAGTTATCTGCTCTTAAAAAGACCTGCCATTTTAATTCTAAAAATTCCAAATAACTATTAAAACCTTCAACAGATTTATTTTTATTAACTTTCTCTAATACTAAAAAATGGAACTTCCTAAAATTCTTACAAATTAATGCATGTCTTACCAGAGCATTGTTTTTCTCCTTTCTTTTAATCGCCCTTACGTGTTCCCTAATTCTCTCATTTAATTTTCTCATAGTTTTTCCTCACAGTGTGTGTATGCTCCAAACCTCTCCATGAGAAAGCAGCCAAGACCTATATTAGTAAAGATGCAATCATGCCAGCAAAAATTGCTGCTCCTGACAAAACTATGGCAGGAAGAAAAAGTATTAAAATTTGGGGACACAAGTGTTTATGAAAAATGATTATTCACTGTACACCAAACAGAAGAAAGGAGAGTTTATCACAGTAATTGGGGAATGTCAAGAAGCAGGTGTGAAATTCAATCTGTTGTATCCACCTGTCTGCAAAATATTTTTTCCTGGAGAATCAAATACATTTTTGGATGCAGAACAAGCAGAGGAGGAAATGAAGTTTAGTCAATAAAGACTGAGCCAGCAAGCAGAAGGAGACTATTTTTCTCATTCTTCTGGCAATAATAGCATCCACAAAGAGAAACCTTTTCTACTGTTCCAAAGAAAAATGTTTGTGCAACAGAAAAAGCACAGGAGGTGGCTAGTAGATTCAGGAGTACTTTGTATTTGAACCACAGATTAGTGTTGTGAGATGGAGATGATCAGGAAGAAGGCCAGCATCATTGTGAAATTAGTGAATAAATGAGACACTGAAAAGCATCAGTCCCATTAGATATAAGATTGGATGTCTAATATAGGTTTGAAAGCAGAAGTGGCTGAGAAAGATTGGAATTTTGTTGCCTATTTTAAACTGGTTAGTGAACTGTAAAGCATATACCCCACTTTGTTATGTATGTTTATAATGGCAGTGAAGGGACTTAATCAGTAACTAAGTAAAATGATTTTTGCTCTTCTCAAGATCTGTATAAAATTTTCACTATAAAAATTGTATGTTCTATTGTAAAGCGGTTTTTGTATAGGCTGCAGTCAGGGGTATTTTAAATGTGAATACACAGCAGCAGTGCACAAGTATGGCAAGAGTGCTAGGCCAGAATAAAGTCAAAAGTCAAAAAAACACACAACTGGCCAGCACAAATAAGGTGAACCACCAGTAACTATTTATTGTAGCAACAATATATAGAAAATGCTCCAGAAAATTACAAACCGGTTTTGGCAAAGTCTTCTTCAGTGTAAGCCAAGCAGAAATAAAAACCCCATACACAGTAACACTTAAATACACTAAACAAGGCACACACCCCTCCCCTCCTTCCACCAATTATAACACATCATTTAAACCTGGAGGGAGCAAAGCCCCTGATTTAATTATTCAAAAATGTTCTTTGTCGTTAAATATATTGTGCCAACCTAGTTTATTACTTCTTCTAACCATAATATGACCAAAATCTAAACTTAGCAGTAGAATGTTGCAAAACATGTATATATATATATATATATATATATATATATATATATATATATATAAAGCATTCGACATTCTTTGACAATGAATGTCACTAAAATGTTCAGAAATATGTATCTTCAATTGTCTAGAAGTTTGTCCTGCATAAAATGCAGAACACTGGCATTCAACCAAATAAATCACCCATTCTGAAAGGCAATTGACAAAACACTTAATATTAAATATGATAGATGTGTTAGCAGAAAAAAAATGTTTAATTTTCATAACATGTTGGCAAGAATAGCAGTGTTCACATGGGAAACATCCAACTAAAGGTATTCCATACATAGACTGTTGTATTTTGTTTAAATGTGATGTAGGGTAAGTTTATCATTGACTGCTATATATTCTATAGATGGTAAAGCAAGAAAGTATATTTTCTTAGTTGCAATGTATCCAGGCTTTAAACTGTAACAAAGTAAGAAAGGCTGGAAAGAAACAAGGTAAAGTTAATATAATGTTGTGATATTGGGCTGCTGGGGCAGGGAGATGAAAACGTGTATTGATCACATTATGTCTATATAGTATTAAGATAATCCCTCATATTTTACAGGTATAGATGTCTAGATTAATGTTCTTGGTGTAAGCTATCGACAAATTTGCAAAGTTAGCCATTTTTTCTATCTGCTTTAACTTGGAGATGAACTGTCTGCAGGTACAATCAATTAATTATGAGACTTCTGAACAGTTTTTACTGTAAGAAATGTATGAGGTGCAGTGTAATTAACATTTAAAGGCACATTGACAAGCAGTTCAGTGAAAACTAATAAAGTTTGAAGCTGGGGAAGTTGAGTTATATAAGTAGTTGCCTCCTCAGCAGCTTTAATACCGTAACACAGTATAACATTGCACTTTTTCTTAGGGCTAAAAGTTAATGTTTACTGAAAGCATGCAATCAATGTTCACATTTAGGAGCAGAATAGAGATAAGAAAAGGACATATAGTAATCGATGCAAGTGAGAACACAGGCTGTAATTTGCCCTTCAGCATGAGTAACCTTAATTTCAAAATAAGTAATGTTTGTGGGTGCAGCATTTGATTTGAAGTATCTGTTCCTGTTTGGAGTGGTAAACCTTTCTTTTGAAAATGTACATACTTTTGTGTACTTATAAGTTAAAAGGGGATGGAGAGGGTCTGAAAATATATTTAGTTTTTGTTTGGGTGCTTTCTTTGAAACAAACTTTCCCAAAAAATGTGATATAGGTTTATATGGTGATGAGAAGGTGCAACTTCATTAGAGATCAGCCTTCCAGACATTATTGTTTGTATGTAAGCTAAAATTTGGAAATACCCATTCAGAAGAACTGTCATAGGTTCATAGGTAGGAACTAGGCTTTCTGCCCGAGGGCATTTATAAGCCTAGCCAGAGTGTCGGCTTTTGCCGCCCCATTGATTAATTAACTGAGCCTCTGTCAAGCAGAACCAATGAAGTGATCCCAGGGGTGTACTTTCTGTTACCCATCCACTCTTCAAAGCTGTTGGAAGTGTCTTGTGAGGTACATCCCAAATGGGGCATTGTACTCTATGATGGGTCTGATGAGTGACGAGTAGAGGGGCACTATAACCTCTTTATTTCTAGATGCAAACCCCTTAGTAATTAGATGGGCCACATAGAAGGATTTCCTAACTACTTTGGCAATATGATTGTCAAAGGAGAGATTACTATCTACCTGGGTCCCCAGATCTCTTATTACCTCTTCTGTACTAAGGGGGCTGCCGCCTATGTGGTAATTCATGGGTGTTTTGTTTTTCCCAAACGGGATGACTATGCATTTTTTGGCATTTAGCTTGAGGCCATGACTTTGACACCAGGTGTCTGTCTCAGTAAGGCCTTTTTGGAGGATGTCCATGTCAGCCAGAGAGTCAGTTATGGCTCCCAGTTTGCAGTCATCGGCAAACTTGGTTAGCCATAGTCCTCCTGTGTTTGCCTGTACTTCTGAGAAATATATGCCGAACAGTAGGGGTCCCAGAACTGAGCCTTGCGGGACACCACTTGTGACTGGTTTAGAGTCAGACCTGGAGCCCGCTATTCTTACTATGTGAGTTCTGTCTGTAAGCCAGTTGGCAACCCATCTTGTGACGTAGGGGTTTATGTTCAGGCTGGTGAGTTTTTCTATAATATCTGAGTGAGGAATGTTGTCAAATACCTTTGTGAGATCAAGGTAGGCTGTGTGAACCACCTTTCCCTCGTCTATGGCCTTGGTAACTGTCTCAAAGAAGTCAGCCAGGTTTAGTAGGCATGATCTGCCCTTAACAAACCCAAACTGGGTTGGGTCAAGTGTTTGGAGGTTCCCAATGTCCTTGTTAATGAGTTCCATGATGATGCGCTCCATAGCCTTGAAGACCAGGGTAGTCAGGCTTATGGGGTGATAGTTACCAGGGTCAGTTGTGGTTCCTACTTTGTGGAGCGGAATAACCATTGCTGTGCACCATTCTATGGGCATGTAGCCTGTGGAGAGGCTGAGGTTGAACAGCGTGTTTAGGTGGGGGGTTAGTTCGTTCTGTAGTTCGTGCAAGACACAACCTGGGACACCATTTGGCCCCATTGATGCTGTGTTTTTGGCTTTTGAAAGGGCTGTTTTCACCTGTGCTTCTGTGATTTCTGGGACACTACACTTTTCCGGTATTGTTGTGGGCCCTTTTGAAGGTGAGAGGGAGGTGAAGTTTGCATTGAATCTATCTGCCAGTATGTTGGCAATATCAGTAGGTTCAGTATATTTTGCACTATCTCAGAGCATATCTGTGAGTTGCCACTTAGATTCTTGACATAGCTAAAGAAAGCTTTGTGGTTATCTTTTGAATCCTTGGCTATTTTTCTTTCGAAGTTAGCCTTGGATGATTTTATGAGGGACCTTAGTTTCTTACTGATACTGATCAGAGATGTCTTTCCTTCTTGGGATTTGATTTTTTCTGAACTGGTTTTCTCCTTTTGTTGTATAACCTGTTTATGGCAGGGGTCCACCAGACTGGTTTCCTTCTCTTAGGGGAGTGAGTCTTGGTTTTGCTAGGTCATGTATAATAACTGGAAGTAATAATTTTATATAATAATGGCTACTCTGTCCATATTATCATTGAATATAAATGCCCTTACAGATATAGACAAAAAAGAAATAATATTGAATTATATTAAGAAATGTAGCAGGAGGCACATTTTGTAAGAAATGAGTATATGAATTTGATGCTGAAAAGATTTGAGGCGGACATTCAGCAGAATATCAGGGCAAAGGAAAATGGGGTAATAGTAGTAATTATAGCTAAAGGGGCTCCAGTATTGATAGAAGAGGAAAAGGATAATAAGAGATTTGTGGTAATAAAGGGCTAGTGGCAGGTGAGGAGGATTAGGCTGGCACATATTTATATTCCACCTAAAATTGCTATTATGGAGCTTAAGAGAGTTCAGGGAGAAATGTCAGCTTTCTGTGGGGAATATTATTTATGGTTGGGGACTTGAACTCTGTTTTCAATAGGGAAAATGTATCAGTTGGGACTTAGAAGGAGAACTATAACAAGAAGGTGGATTTCTGAAGAAATATTTGAGAACATTTGTTATGGCAGATGTGAGGAACTGGGACAGAATTTACATACTATTCTCCAGTTTTCAGTAAATGTGCATCTTTTGAATTAACCGAAAAAGAAATATGTTAATAAAACTGATTAAAATGAAGAAAAATAAGCATCTCTGTTGGGTTACTACATATGATCAAACAAAGTAAGGTGTTAAAAAGGTGAACATATCCCCCACAACTGATTATCTGAGTGGAAATTTACTTTATAGAAATATATACATTTGAAGTGTGAAGTTTAAGAAGCGCAATATGTAAAAGGAATTTTATTTCATATTCTATTATAGCACTGAGAGAATTATTTATCATTAGATGCATATTCGCACAAAAAAGAGGGAAAAACTCGATCTTTCGAATATGTCATTTGCTATGGAATTTGACAATGAGAAAGAAAATTTGTTCTAAGTTCATTCGAGTTTAAAAAATATTGAAGGCAGTTCAATGCATACTATAAAGAAGCAATATATATAACTGTTAACTTATGCTCTTAATAAAATTAGTTTTGATATTATTGTAGTGATTATGATAATTGTAAAGGAAATTATGAGATATGAATGCTGAAATATATTTTTAACACAGAAGAATGTAAACTGAGTATTCCAAAGATTAAAGTGGGAAATCTGTATTCAATAAATAGAAAAGTTAAATTTACAACTTTTGTAAGTATTCTAATATAAAATATAGTGTTGAAATTTGTGAAAATAATTTAGATGATTAAAATCCTCAATATTTAGTATTATTGTCTCTTCCATCTCTAATCATAACACTTTTAATGTAATGTATAAAGAATGTTCACAATGAGAGTGAAAAGATTTAGAGATCTGATATAATTGAAGAAGTTAGGAGGTTAAGAGTATAGCAAAGATGGGAGAAGAATAAAAATTTTGAACACAAAGAATGAAGAGATCGTTGGTATGGAAAGAACAGGGAAGTGGAATCGAAATGTTAATAACGTTGAAGGATAAAGAATGCCATTAGAATAAATCAAATTATTGACTGTTATTTAACGTTATATGGCATATTATGATTATTAAAAAAGTAAAGGAAGATTGATCAATATGATAAAAGGAACAAAGTGAAAATTGACAATGGAGATTACTGTGTCTTTAAAGTATCAGTTTTTTTAAATTAAGTAATACATTATGAGGAAAAAGTTATACTGTCTATTCAGAAGGGACAACAAGAGAGAGAAAGAGAAAAATGTATACTTAAAATATTATGATTCATGATTTAGGAAAGGTAAGTTTAGATAATGAATTAATTTATGAGACGAGATGACAAATAAGTCATACACATTTTTGCTATCAGTATTTTTCTGTTACAAACTTTAAGGTATTTTATTTACTACATATTTTCCTCTAAGAATATTCATAATGATTTAGAATTGAGATATGGTATGAATGAATATGTAACTATATCTAATCCAGATTTATTTGACTTGCTTGCCGGAATTTCAGAGAGGGAAAAAGTTTGCTGAGCAGTATATTTTTGGGAGGTAGATTAGTGAGTTAGTTTAGTTCTGTAAATCTGATTCAAGAAAGCTTTATTTGGTTATACTTAGTGATATGATTTTTAGATATTTATTTCCCTGCATGATTTATTTTTCAGATGAAAAATAGTGAATTCAATTTCACCATATTTAAATAATAGGAATGAAATCTGTAAGTTATCAATGAAGATATTTATTAGAACATTATAATTGCAGAAAGACTGACATTATGACTGAAATTAACATTCAGCTGTAAACAGGGATGATTTAACCAGTGTCCAAAAGATGTGGATTACTTAAAACATTTTAAAAGCAATAAATCAGATGTATTCTTCATAGAGGAAACTCACGCAAGAAGATGAACACATTCAATGTAATCAATATGAGGTTTAAGTTGATTCATGATATTAATACAAGAGGAGAGGACTAACTTATGGAATACTAATGGTCCTAATAGTAAAAAATGATGTTATTGCTGTTACAGAATATCAAACTATAGTGCTCACAGTAGGAAATATGTACTGGATTCTAGGGCTAGCTGCTAATTAAATAAACAACTACAGATGTTATTCCCAATAACACAGGTTCATTTAATATTGGAAGAATATTTTTCAGATGGCAGGGCAGCAAAGGAACCCACAATGCATGCATCTGACAAAACAGTAATGAACTGGAAATTAATTATTTAAATCTAAATGTTTCAAATAATACGAGGACGAGGCTATCCTAATTTTGCTCATCACTATTATATATTTGGTACCTAAACATGAATTGACAAAATATTTCTCTCAAGTTATGTACGTTCTGAGATAAAATCATTTAGAATTATTTAATGCTCTCTGTCTGATCACAGTGCACTCACCCTTACATAAACATTATTTTGCGCAAAGTGGTCAAAGAATAGGGAATTATTTATGAGGGTACTGAGATCCCTGACAACTGTATCAGCCTGGAATAGAGTACTGTCTATTGCTGTAAGATGCTGTTGAGATTTTTTTTTGATATAGAGGGTAATGCTACACTTCTTTGAATTTAAATTTAAGCTGATTTGTTTGGTTTACCTGTTGTTGTAGTAATACAGTTCTGTATGATGAGTGATCAACAACATCCGGTTTGCAGTCATCAGCAACTTAGTCAGCCATATATCTAGGGTTAGTGGCCTGGAGATCTGATAAGTGGATACTGAGCTGAAATAATTCCAGTACTGAGCCCTGAGGAATGCTACCAGTCACCTTTTTGCTTTTTAAGGTAACATCTGCTATGTGAAATACACAGGTTCTATCTGTCAGCAAGTTTGCTATCTATATTAATTTTTTTTGGTGGAAGGCTATTAATTAACTAATATACAAACACTATAATTCATTAAGTAACAAGAAGAAATAAAATACTTTGTGTATGTATTCTGCTGTGCACAATTCTTTTCAAATGTTTTCTTTTTTTGTACTGCATAGTATTGAAATGAATATTAGGGCGAGTGACTGGGGCACCCTTTTGGAGAAATTGGAGGCTGTGTTGCGACTCATTTGAATGCCACTTGCTTCTCAGGTCTGAATGATTCATTTTCTTTAAAAAAAATAAAACTTAAATCTACTAAATTTATTAACTTTCTTTTGCATATAATTTAACACATATACATTTATAATTTATATGAATGTATGTGTTTGTATTAATAGTTTGCTGAATGCATGGAGTTTGGTAATGAATAAACATGTGATTTTTATTGTGGCTATGTAAATACAAGCTTCAAGTTAATAAGTTTGCACTGATGAAGCTAAGTATCTGAAGTTGATGAAAGTGCTTAACTCTGTACTATAAGTTTGTTTAATTCTTAATTTTAAATGTGATATGACTATGTATGAGATAATGGACTGACTTTGTGCTGTCTCTGTGGACGGGGAGTTTTGTGCTTTTATAGAAATTGAGATATTAAGATTTTTCTGTAC